>NC_081410.1:511447941-511470441 GCF_030272615.1 Cryptomeria japonica
GGGAGGTGAAAGTTCAGAGGGAGATGGGGGTTCAAAAGATGATGAAGATTATACCCGACCCTAGTCAACTAACTGTATGCGATAGCCATGGGTAAAGAAGAATTGAAGGTTTTTTTGATGATTTTTTGGTTTAGCTTTGTAATTGTTATTGTTTTAAAACTAAACGGAATAGTTCAAACAAAATCTATATATGTATGGACAAAATGTGAGAGTAAAGGACTGTGAAGATGTAGGGTAACAAGATTAATACCTGTGTGTTTTTGTTGATGCTCCTCTGTTGGTGTTCCCGTTTTCTCCTCTTCGATGCTTGCCGTGTCTTTCTCTCATTGCAATGCTTGCTGTGTGGTTGTCTGTAACTGCAATGAGATAAGAATTTTGTTTTTATACAAACATTTTGTGGTTTGCCCCTTTTAATTTACTGATTCGAATTTGAAATTTGAACGTCAATTGAATTTGTAGAGGAAATTCATTTAAGCTTGATTTTATTGTTTTTTAATGGAATATGGTGGCCTTACACGCTTGTTGCCATTGTTGTAGGTGGGAGAAGCCATGACAAGACTAGTAAGCGTGCATTGAAGATAGCTGAAGGTGATGGTTCACACGGTATAAATGGGATGGAGGTTTGGCAACTATTCAAGGATGAAACGTTTCATGGCACACACGTAGACCTAAACCTTTGTTTAGGTGCTATATGATGGGTCACGTTTGAATTGGAACACCAACTCTACAAACACACTCAATCTTATCCTACTTGGGATAAATGAGTACAACAACAAAAAACATCAATATTTAAAAAAAAAGATGGCCTCTTAAATTGGGTTTCTAGGTGGAAGAATAGAAGATTTATCTCGGACAACTTGGTGTTAGTTTGGAGAATATTCAATAGACTTAACAAGCTACCCAAGATACTCTCTTACTCAAGTTGGAATTTGATAATGGCTTTGATTGAATAAGATGACTCTTAATTGGAATTTGTTAGCATGGTTGGGATTTGGATCTAGGTTAATTACCTATATCAAGATATTTTTTAGTGTATAGTCAAGTTGGCGGTCAATAGTTTCATCTCTTCTCATTTCTATGTGTAAAAGTCTATAAGACAAGGGTGCCTTGTTGCCCTCTTCCTTTATGTTTTAGTTGTTGATGCCCTAAAGTACCTCCTTGAACATGCACAATCCAATAAATTCATAAAAAGGCATTTCTCTATCTTAGGGGTTGTATGCTCTCAACTCTCACTTTGTCACAAACAATCTTTGTTTCATTCAAAACATAGCTATTGAAGTGGCTAACATTATAGATATCATATACATCTTTTATTTAGTTTCTTTCTCAAAGCTCTCTATGCAATAAATGGAATCCTTTGTGATCTAACTTGACAACCCCCTTTTGTGGACCCCACTTGATTGGAAGTTGATTTGATATGACATTATCACTTACTTTCTTGGTATCCCTTTAGGCTAGTAGTCACTCTAGTTGACATGTGGAAATGATTCTTGTTGATAAGAAAATTCAAAATTAAGAAAAATATTGAATCTATACAAAAGGGATGGCTATTGTTGCAAAACTTCATAGAATTGAACAAGGATGATTGAAGACGCTAAAAAATTATGATTAGGTGCACCAAGAAATAGGGATAATCATTGAGGATGAATTAGTAGGGAGAAAATTGTTATAGTTTTTAGTGACCTTCCAAGAATTCATTCTTGCAAAGATGAATTGTATTGCAAATCCCAAGGTAAAAGAGTCAAAATTTCAGAAAATAAAAACATACTTATATTATAAGGAGAGGGTTATAACTTATTGAGTGTAAGCTACAATTGTTTCCACTCTACCTCCATAAAGGTTTCCTTTATTTTGAAGGCCTCAAAGACTTTGTGTATCAATATCCTTGTGGGAGATGCTCTTCAACTTTTCCATTGTTTCTTTAGCTAGAGCTATAATCGAAGTAGCAGGCATAGAATTGCTTTAGTTTCTACAATGTTAGGCATATGTATCTAACCCACAAAAGATGTTTGATCCACTTGTTTTCTCTCAAGAATTGTATTCAATTGTACGTCACTACATGGTATTGTAATCAAAGAAAGGAGACAAGGTAAAAGTAAATACATTTGTCACACTTTTATTAGGGAATTGATCAATGAAAACAAATCTTTAAATTTGATAGCATAAAAGTGGCCTTTATGTTTATAATTTTAAAATGTTGTAAACTAATGAAATGAAGGAATCTTGATGAACTTTATGCTTGTAATTTAAAAACAAAAAAAAAATTGGTCTGATTTTTTTATAAACTTAAGTGTAGAATTTGAATTGCTGAAAATTTCAAAAAAAAGTGAGGTTGAGTTAATGTCACAAAAAAAAAATAAAACAATTTTATTTCTCCCTATTTTTTTTCTCGAATAGATAACTTCAAATCTTTATTTTTACTTTTGATGAATATTTTTCTCGTAATAAAGTTTTAAAGTCAAACTTACCAAAATATCATAGTTTTCATATAATGTCAAATTCTGTCCAATTTTTAAATCATTTAAAAAAAAATTATACCCTTTTGGAGAGGGTTCTATTCTTTAGCACACCATATATTTTTTATTTTTTAAATATGTTTTAATATATTTTTTAATTTCTAATTAGCCCCATGTTTGATTATAAAAACCTACTTGCATATCTAATAAAAAACATATTAGAACTAATTAAAATATGAAAAGATTATATTGTTGGATTCTAGACTCCTTGCTTTATAAAATATCATTTTTATATTATTATGAAAGTTCCCTTAGAGAAATTTAGAGTCAAACTTGTTTTTTTTTAGAATTTGCTTCAAAAGAGGGATTAAGCTATTGCATAGGTAGTCACATAAACAGTTTTGAGAGAAAGAGTTTTACTTGAATTCATTTTGAGAAAAACCCTTTTGCTTGAAACCTTACATGTAGAATTGACAAAAAATTGATTTTTTTGGTTTTGGGCAAAAGGATTTCCCCTGAATCTCTAGTGACACATCATGCCAACAGAAACCACTCATTCAACGATCTATAATTCTCTCCTATCCCAAAAACTACTCATTCAACTGGGCTATGCTATTAAGCAATCCATCCACATCTATGGATGGGGGGACTTTAATGAAAATAGCTTTGATGAAATTTACTTAAGGAAGAAATAGCTTACATCTTCAATAGAAACAATGTTGGTAGCATGAAATTTTAGCACATTACTTAACCTTTTGTTTTTCATTAGTTGGAAAGACGACGAACATATGAAGGGAAACACTACCTTAGAATAGTAGGGGCCCTGACACCCAAGAAAGGATAGATAGATTGATTGGAGAGGAAGTCATATTGGTTGGAGAGATGGATGATGGATGGTCGCCAGCTATCACTTCTTTCTTGGTGGAATGATTCATAATTAGAAGAGAAGGGCCGATATGAAGCATTTACTGAATTTGATATGTAGCCTTGGGCCATTATGAAACATTTACCAATATAATGAGGACAAGGCCACTACGAGCATCTAGACTAATTATATGTGGTAAAGTTGTTTTGAGCTACTGTTATAGTTGAGGTAGATGTTAAACTCACCATACAATTTTAGGGCCCCTCCTCCTTAACAACTAAAATTCCCATCTTGCATTTGTAGTTGGTAAGAGGTGGAGTAAAGACAAGCGAGATAGATTGAAGTACATTGGCCATTCTCGAGTCCTTGAAAAGGCATAGTGAGACGCAAATGAGAAGCATTGTTACCCTAGGCGAAACCCTTTAACCTAAAATCTTTTGAGGCAAAACAATTTTTCTAGAAACTATTTGGTGTGCCAAAAGTGCGACATAGGTTTGTGCTTTACCTAAGGGTAATCCTTGTAGGACAAATGCATTGATATGACCTCTCATTCCCTTCATAGCCTCCTATAAAGTATCCAACTAGGTCTTGCAATTTGGAGTGACCTTTTGCTTGCTCAAGCCTTTATTGACCTTCTTAACCATTGTTCTTCTATTGTTCACTTTGGCTACAAGCAACTAATCATCAAGTGTTAGGAAAATAAATTAGGATGATCAATCCATTTCTTACATAACCATGTGAGAAAAAAACATGCATTCAAGTATATAGAATAGCCATATGCTAAGATCAAAGACATATCACAAGATAACACAAAGTATATTCGAGGAAAACCCTTATAGAGGAAAAAACCTAGCCTCCAAAGTCATCCATACTCAATGTATTATTCATCAATGAATCATTACAATACACTTACAAAGCCTCCATGAATACTTTTGAAACAACAATCCTCTCAAATGCATCATCTATATGTATCCAAGCATGTACCTACACATTGCATGCCATGCTTCAAATTTGCACTCCTTAAAAGAAGTCTGAACACAATGAAAACAAAATTAAAACCCCAACTAACCAGACTAAATCACTAAATATTTGTTTTCTTTTATAGACTCAAGCTCACACAAATACAACCAAGTGGTAAGGCAAAACCTGTGCCTCAAAACCACAAGTTCACAAATCCATTGGCCTCACATTTTCTTGTTAGTTCTAAGTTTTTCAAACATTAAATATTTTTCCATGTGCAACCTATGTAAAATATCCAATCCAATGTACATACAACTTTACAAGTGGCTCTAAATAAATATTTGTGGCTATACACATCACCTATGATGCACTTCAAATAAATATTTATTTATTTTACATAATTAAGTTAAACTAATGTTATGCAAGATGTAAAACTCCTAATCCTAACATTTTCCCACTTATTGTATACTTTGCATAAGGGTCAATCAATGAATTACATCATTGTAGGCATACATGAAACCACATAAATCTCTACAGTGCTCTTGTGCTCCATCAAGAAACCTACAACAACATCAAATATGTCCATTTCTTTAAGAAAGAAATTTAGTCATCCTTCAACATGTTGGACCTATGGAAGAAGAGGAACAAGCCAAGACAAAAATGCACTAATCCAAAAAGCACATAGAATCAATCTACGTGATAACAAAGACTCCAAGCTACTATCACAATGAAGAAACCCACGTGAATGGAAATATAAACAATAGTAAATACAATCATCCAGACCTCTAAGGTATGCAAAACATCACTAAACTCATGCCAACAACACATGCAATCCATAAGACGCAATTATAAGCTCCATGTGCAAGAACTCCCACCACATGGGTAATGTCAAATTTGAAAATAATTAAGACATACCAAGTCTCCCAGTGACATCACATAGAAGGTGTAACTAATATCATGTAGTACCAAAATAAATCCACAAAATATATGTCAAAATTGCAAATAAATCTATTGCGATACATCTCTCACCACTAGCCTCCATAGCTCTCCCAAGTTCTACACACTCGACAAAAGGAAAGAGATCAAGGAACCTCCATTTTGTCACAAGAGTTTAATGCACATGACCATAATAATAGTGATTACCATAGCTCTACATAAACCTCAAGTCCAATGTCATGTAAATACAAACATCTAGGAAGAAGAACAAGACCACATAGAGAACTTGCAAATCAAAACATGTAGAATGTCTTTTTACATACACCTCTAAATGCTTAATTATGTCAAGTATGGCATCCTTAACAACCCCAAATAAAAAACCTTAACAACACCCAACTATTTAGTCTCCAAGATCAAACAAAACATATGTATCATGTAACCAAAATGGATGTAAGTCTCTCTAACCAAGGTCAATCAAACTCAAAAAGTTCCCATATTAGGAAATCCTCATCCATGAATGTCATGTATCATAAATGAAATCAATGCCAAAGGAGATAAACATTCCAACACTACCCAAATTGTTGGGATTAAGGTGTTTCAACCTTAGAGAGTCTTAAGCTATTTTATTTAATTAATTTAATAGTCCCTATGTTTTTGATTTTATTTATTAAATGCTAAAATATAAGTTTCCAAATTGCAAAGACACATTGTGGGGCCTGATGGCAAGTTGAGCTTCTATATGAATGCAAAGAAAAAAAATTGTCACAATGGCACTCATTTGGAGAGAAGCATTGTGAAAACTTCTTAAATGAGCACTATGGTGACATGTGGAAATATTTTGGAGTTATTTCTTGGCATAGATTTGGAAAAATTCTTTGTGGGACCAATTTGACCACTTAGATAGACTTGGAGTTAAATAAATTTTTTAAAATTGGTAGTTGGCTATATTTTCTCAATTGGGATGCTCAGCATGTGAGAATTAAATATTATTTACATTATATAATATTATGGATCCTTGCATTGTGTTTCATGTTTCTACAAGGTTGGCAAGTTGTCTTATGGGTTAGTTTGGACCTGTGCATGTTGTTTGTTATCAGTTTGCATGCATGCAAAGTTATTGAGATGACACACGATATCATTTGGAATATATGTTGAAGATGTATATATTGTTTATGAGTTAGTCATTTTGTAGAGTTTATTTTGTATTATTTAGAGAAGCCATTATGCTGCTGAATTCACTCTAGAATTTGTATCACAATTTAAAGACACCCACAAGAGCATAGAATCCATGCCTTGCATTCGTAATAGCTTTTTACAATAATTTAAATATATTTGTGCTTTGGTGTGGTGGATTTTTTCTTGAAAGGGTTTTCCCACATAAATTCTGTGTGTTTTTTGGTTTTATGTGTTAAATCTAAAATCTATCTTTATGCATCTGTAAGCTATCTAAGGTTTGCAAAGAAATGTTTTGCATTCACTCTTTTGTAGGATAAATTTACATTAGGAAGGTTGTTTCTACACTGCGTGTTCCTTTCATTTGGTATCAAAGCTTGGCCATCTTTTTAATCCTTGGTAGGTTGTAGGGTTTTTTGTGTAGATCTTCAGCACTTGGGAGTTTTGTAGGGAGAATTTTCTTAACCTTGTTGTAGTTTCAAGATGGCAAGAACATTCAAAAAAATAAAGATGGATAAATTCAATGGTGACAATTTTGAGTTGTGAAAATTCAAAATGGAGGACATGCTTATAGATAAAGACCTATGGGTTTGTGATAGATGGAACAATGCCTCAAACCATATCTCATGATGTTTGGGATATAATGGATTGAAAAGACAAGGGTCTGATAAGACTTTGTTTGGCTAACTCTGTGCTTCAGAATGCTCATGAAGAGAAGATTGTAGTCAAGCTTTGGAAAAATTATAGTGTTATTTATCAAGGGAAATCCTTGGTAAATGAGCTCATTTCGAGAAAGAAGTTGTATTATCTGAGGATGAAGGGAGGAGGATCTATTGTGGATCATATGAATGCATTCAACATGTTGGTTGCCCAATTGAACTCTATTGGTATTGAGATTGATTATCAAGAATGATGCATGCTTCTGTTATGTTCTTTGTCAAACTCGTGTGATACCATTTGTGATGGCCATTGGAAGAACAACAACCGCTTTCAAGATGGAGGATGTGGTTACTTCACTATTTTCTTAAAAGAGATGTAGATGAAATATTTTGAGATAGATAAGGAGGGCCTAATTGTCTATGGTAGATAAATGGAGAAAGGAAAGAAAAATGACAAGAAAGGAAAATCAAAGTCCCCAAGGAGATCTAAGTCTCCTAGTAAAAGGTCCAAGGAAAAATGATGGAATTATGGTAAATCTGATCATTTCTGAAAAGATTATAAAGAGGAGAAGAAAAAGGAAAATAAGAAATCCTCTAATTCTGACTTTGATAGATCCTCTCAAGATGATGCGGATGCTTTTGTTACAACCTATGCAACACATGCATTGAAAGATGTGTGGTTGATTGACTTAGGTGCTTCTTTCCATATGACCTCTCACATGGGTTGGTTCTCGAAACATGAAGAATATGAAGGTAGGAGGGTGCAACTGGGTGATGATTCTCACTTGAAGATTATTGGCCATGGAAGAGTCAAGATCCAAGCCTCTAATGGTAGAGTGAAGGGGATTGGTAATGTACTACACATTTCTATTTTGACATGGAACCTTATTTCAATTAGCAAGCTGAGTGATGTGGGAGTGCAAATTGTATTCTCACAAGGTGGATGCAAGATGACCAGAGGTTCTATGGTGCTTGCTAAGGGTGTCTGGATAGGCACTCTATATAAGTTGGATGCATGCACGATTCAATGCAATAACACTTCTGTAAAGTCTAATAAGAAGGCTTTGGATTCTTCATACTCATCGTCAAATCAAGCAAAGAAGAAGATTGTTGTATCTACATTTAATGGTCGCTCTTTATCCGTACCTAAGGGTGATAATGATTTGAAGATGAAGCTGACTACAAATTGATCCTTTTAATATTTTCAACAAGGTCTACTCACCTAGCATGACACAATCACCATATTCAATAACAAAAATAATAAAACAATTAAATTCCCTGCCATGTCTCTTGATTAATTGGATACTATTAATATTAAAAAAAATTATTGACAAGAATGTTAGCAATCATGTACCATAAAAAAAACAATAAAATAGATATGAGCATGAAAGTAATGATTTTTTTTTATAATTACAAATAATATATAATAATAATTTATTTTAGATTCAAAGTTTCTTCAAGATATCTAACCCGATTATATATTATAATTTATATAAAACTAGCATATATATCTTTAATAAATCTATATAAAGTAAATTGAAATATCCTTCTAAAACTACCTATTTCATTTGTATATTATAAATTTTATCTAAACATATGATATCCTTGAAATGCTATATCCCTATTCATTGAAATTTCTTGATAAAACTTATTACAATGTTATTTAACTATAACCCAAAATTTGAAAACAAAATGCAAAAGTGTTTATTCCCTACAACTCCACCAAAATGATCTTTTTACTGATTTTTTATGGAGTATTTTCATAGTTTTTAATTTTTAGAAAATTTATTTTTAAGGATGCAAGCTTTTCACAATGCATGCACACATGCATGTATACATACATACATACCATAGAGTAATGTGTTATCAACAATAGAAAATAGTTTTTTTTTTTTTATAATAGGAAAATTCATTTGATCTCAGATATGATTGAGACCCTAAATTTGAATAAGCATTTTAATGTGCAAGCTCTGCATATTGTTGTAACCCAATGGAAACATAAGTGAACAAAAGGCTACAAATTTCAAGGAGAAGAACAATTTTAAGAAGATTGCAACAATACATTCATTGTTTTAGTTATTTAGAAAAAAATTGTGACACCAATATTGTAAAATAACATTTATTTAGACATATCCATGCTTAAATTTTTTATCTATTACATATCTATGTTACAAGAACTGCAAAATCATAAATTATTCAATGAACACATATCCTTGCCCTGAAGAAAATAAAAAATAAAGAAAAATTTCTCTTAAAAGAAAATAAATCTTTTTATTCAATTAGATCGATTACAGAGCTTCTTGATCACGTGATCAAGGGTCAATTGATATAATGATCATAGACAAAGATTTCATTACAATCTACTTCTTTATATAGAGGTCTTTGACACATGAATGCCATCTAAAAATAGAAAAACAAACGTTCATATTCATGCACAACTACAACTAACTTTTTATGCAAATTATATTTTTAGAAAAGCATATCCTTAGTTGTTGTTCTTCCCATGCAAGTGGGAAGAATTAATTAAAATCTATTTTTATCTCATGCAATGGATTGTGATTCAAACTATAGTTGATCTCATGCATGTGGGGAAATTAGTATGCCAACATTATCCCCTTAATTTCAACCACTAATTGCTTCAACACAAAAAAAACAATTATATCTTCATCCGACTTCAATGGGATTAACTCATACCATGGCGTATCATGTGGTGATCTTCTTTTGAATTGGAAAAGCATGGCTTCTAACTCCTTCAAGCCTTTTTGAGACTTGGATTTGATTTTGTCACACAAATTCACATTGGTGGGTTAGAATCATTTCTATAGCTTTCATAAAACTTGCGATCTTCTCTCCTCTTGTAGAGGGCTTCTCTCCTTTTTTGACAAAAAATGCTATGGCCTCTTGTACGACCTTTTTGGCTTCCTCACAAATTGAGGGCTTCACCATTCATAGGCGGTTTCAAACTTTACTGTGCTGGTTGGATCTTCTCAACATCAACACAATCTTTTCATACCTTGGCTATCTCTTCTTTGTCACAACCCTCTTTTTAGACCTTCATTAGACTTATTATTATTATTATTATTATCACCACCACCACCACTACTACTACTACTACTACTACTACTACTACTACTATTATTATTAATTTTATGAGCAATGTTAGTTAGCGATGAAAAATTTAATAAGGGTAGAATTAGTTTAAAAAGAAGAATTAATAAGTGGTGACTTGCATGTGAGGTCATAATTTATTTCCTCAATATTATAATTGAGTACATGCTATAGGAGAACATAGAAGATTCTAGAAATGAATTCAAAATCAGATTTTAAATGCACAGTCAAATGTAACTACCACTATGACAAGTTGTAAGGAATATGTCTTGCATGAAAACATTTTTGGGAAAGAATCTCACATTCAAATTTCAAATGCATGGTCAAGTGTAACCCCCACTATGACAACAATCATTTTGCATAAAATTAATTTTGAAATTTCTTTCTTCCTGAATAATATCCCATATTGGATAGATGAAACCTCCCGTCCCGTATGGACAGATGCCTAACCTGTATGGTTAGATGCTCATCCTGGATGGGTGAATGCCTAATCCAATTGGATAGATGCCCAGAGTATGCGATTGAATCAAACACAAATGATTAAATAAATAAATATATAAAAAAATGGTCAAGATTTCTTAGGTTAAGTATAGTGGGTTATTACATGTGGTATCAGAGCGAAGGTTCGAGTCTAGGCCTTGAGCTCACTTCAACTTATGCAATCTTGAAGAGTATCTTGGAGGTTGGAGAGGTAAATCGCTATATATTACATCGAGAACTAATTAATAAATTCCAATTTCAAGAAGACCTAGATGGGAGAGAAAGTGGAAGAGGAAAGCATACCACCAATTCAAGGAGTCAAAGGGAAGCTACCAATGATGGAAATCAACAAGACCAAGGGAATAATGAAATAGAAGTTGGAAGAGTTTGGATTAACTGTTCCCAGAAAAAATTTGCTGTTTGCCTGCCCTAAATGGAGGCTTGCTATAGAATATCCTAGTGATACATGTTTTTCTTAGGTCTATACATAGGGTATTAGTAGAGAGTTATATAGTTGAATATGGGTTCATCATATATATTCACTGTTGAACACGTCATTTATTAATTTATAAATATTATGTAAAGAAGTATAAGGTATTGGATGTATCTAAAATTTCTTCACTATTTTTGAAAAGCTAACGATCTTTTATGAATCATTTTTAATCACTTTATATTATTTTTATTTTTCTTTCATTAAATTAATATTATTTAGAAAAGTACAAGGCATTGTATGTATCTAAAATCTGTCCGTTTTTCTTGAACAACAAATGGTCTTTCATGAACCATTTTTAATCACTTCATATTATTTTTATTTTTCTCTCATTAAATTAATATTATATAGAGAAGTATAAGGCATTGCATGTATCTAAAATCTGACTATTTTTTTTGAAAGCGAATGGTCTTTTATGAACCATCTTTAATCACTTTTTACTATTTTTATTTTTCTCCCATTAAATCAATATTATGTAGAGAAGTACAGAGCGTTGCATGTATCTAAAATCTGTATGTTTTTCTTGAACAATGAAAGGTCTTTCATGAACCTTTTTTAATCACTTTATATCTTTGTATTATGTATTTTTTATTTTTCTCTCATTTTTGTTGGTGAAGGAACCAAAGATACGCCCAGCTTATAGATCAGCTTGCACAACTATTACACAAAGGAACTTTGATTTAGGTATGAATTTTTTCAAGCTTTTTTGATAACATTTGTGATCCATCTATATCTAATTTAGATGGTCACTAAAGATTCTTGTCAATTTCATTGCATACTAATTTCCCCACATGCATGAGATCAACCATTTGTTTGAAGCTATGCCCTCCATTCAAGTCGTTGTCGGAGTCAGTCCTGCTGGCAAACATTCTGCAGGTAATATTTTGTGTGAGCGAGGAGAGACTCTTCTTCATATCCACAAACTTCGCTCCTTGCCCGCTTTCCTGCCAGATGGACCCAATCATAGAAGACACTTCTTCCTCTCTCACAAATCTGAAAGACTCGGTTCTCTTTACTGTGAGTAGCTCAACCGTCAACAGCTTTCTCATCTGCCTCCACGACGCTCCATAGGGGCCAAAAGCGACGTCTTTATGATCATAGCATACACATTTCCCGTTTATACTGTATGGTCTGGTTGCAAAGACTAAATCATGCGTTTTGAGAAATTCTTTTGCCATGTCAGGAGAAGACACCACAACAGTGGGGATGGAGCCCAAACGGAGAAACATAATGGATCCGTATTTCTTTGCCAGCCTGGTAAGGGCCTGATGAGGAAGGTTTCCCAAGAGATGGAGACTTCCTATGACAGGCCATGGACGTGGCCCTGGGGGCAATTTCATTTTCCTGCCTTCCCCCCTCAGCTTATGGACGAAGCAGTAGAAGAAGAAGAAAAACCCAAATCCAATAGTCAGGGTTATATTCAGGGAGTAAATCAGGGATTCCATCTTATGAAAATCGATCTTTTTATTGTCTACCATTTTCAGTAATCTGTTACAGATGATATGGGATTTTCCTATATTTCATATGGGAGGTATCATATGAAATGTACAATCTTACTCCTGTTGGTGACTTCTCTCCGAAGAATACAAATTCTCCATCATTAAACTAAATCCATAATACGCCATTGAAAAAATAAAAGTCGTTAGTCTGCAGTCAAAGGAAACCCACAAACTAACACTAGACTTCCTGTACCGAGTGGTGATCCATCTTTGGATTTTAACAAAATAATGACAAGCATGATAACGATTGCGCACCAGAAAAAAAATAAAAATAAAAAATAGATATGAGAGCGGAAAAAACGATTTTTGATAATGGTAAATAATATAAAATAATAATAATAAATTTCGATTTAGAATTTCTTCAACGCATATGATCCAATCAGATCTTGTAATTAATATAAAATAAATATTAGTTCCTGCCGACAGGCAGAAACTAACGCAATGCTGAATGCATTTGATTTTTTGTGCCTGTCTAATCAGCATGAAGAAATTTAATGTTTATATATTTAAATAGAATAAATAATTAATAAGAAATTATTTATTGCGAACAAGATTGGTTCATGCTGTTCAAATTTTTCAAAATAATTAATTTTTCCAAAATAATTTATTTGCCGTCAAATCTTTACGGCTTTGTACGATACAGTGCAATTGCCAATTTTTTTTTCAAATATCCAGGTAATTGTATTTATCAAGAGCAGTTTATATCATTCAATGTATTAATGCATATTTGCGTGCAACATTTAGTACTCTTGGTAGCTTTGTTTGTCTACTGATTTGAAGAACTGTTGATTTGTGGTCTTCTACAAATATACTAATCTTCTCCAAATATATCTAAACATAAAAACTTAGCAGCGACTTATTTCAGGTAGCCAGGAGAAGCAGATACTTTTATTTCACTACCAGAGAGGTATGTTTAAAAAACTCTTGTTTCTAGTCCAAAACTTGTACAATTGTTGGAGTCTTCATTCTTGTGGGAAACGGTGCAAAGAAATTCAGCCAACTATCCTTTTCTAAATTTGTTTCTTCATTTTAAGAAGAGGCGTGAAGCTGTGTTGGGTGGTAGGCTTAGTCGTCGTATAAAATGTAATGCTTAGTGCTTTCCAAAAAAAACTCTGTAGGGCATGTTGCTATAAAAAAATGAATTAAGTGGAAAATTTGAAATATTAAAAAAGAGGGCTCTAAATAAAACCAGAATCCAAGGGATACAACTGAACTTGTTCCTCATATAAAAATTATTTTAACTATAAGAAGCTTAAGAACCTAGCATTGTTATTAACTTGCCAAAATTACTTTTAATTTTCAATTCTGGGAAAATATAACCAACACCCTGCCATAGCTAACAGTTTCTGCTATATTTCCATTCAATACAAAAATTCTTGGGCAAATTAGAACACAAAAGGGGCCAAAACGAATGACTTCAAAGCAATATAGCCTAAAAACCCTTGTACGACTATAAAAATCCAAAACCCAAGCAAATAACTCAACCTAACATTTTTTTTATGTGATGGCATGTTGCAATGACAATCCAGGCTTTTCACAAACTCCACTTCCCCTGCACTACAAGTGGAAACAATTCTAGAAGCTTTGAAAACATGCTTTAGCAGCTGAATTGATAGAGTGCCCACACAACCTACACCTCCCACAATAAAAATGCTTTGTCCCTGCCAAAAAATGAACTGTATCGAACGCCTCCAGTATGGTTAAGATCGCAAGTTGTAAACTGACAGCTTCCTCGAAAGATAAATTGCTAGGATTCAACGCCAACAAATGCTCTTCCTCATTAAGGGCATCTCGAGGTTTAATTCCTACAATCTTACATATAAATGGAGTTATCACATGAAACCTCAGTGTGAGCACAGTTACCAGGACAACAAGCAAAAGAACGCTTGGTGCTCATACTGCATGGTTCAAAGAATCCCATATATAGTGCCTCTTTAAAAATACCACCACTCCCATAAGTGCAGAAATGGATGCAACCATAACAACTCACAAAACCTTATTCACTTGATCAATTAAATTAAAAGATGTTAATACTAAAATCTCCCAACTATGATAGGAAAAACAACACAAACTATGAAAGAGGACAAAAAGGGCATCCGTGTCTAAACAAGGGACCCCAAGCCAATAGTGCAAGCAACCAAAAGAGCATAGTTCAAAATTGCACAAACAATTGCAACAAGAACTCCCATATTGTCTCCCAGTGTATACATTGCTAAGCCAGTAAAAGTCACCTCGTCTAGTCCTTTGTCTTCCATAACAGTGCAAGAAAGCTCTATAACAAGCAACATGGATGAAATAACATACACCCATGAGCCCAAAATGGTCATAGTTGATGGCAGGCAACCAAATTTTTGTTAATTTTTCTGTAGTTCGTAAGGTGTGATTGTGGAAGTTGCTTAAGTGTAGCTCATGTTGGATGTTCAACAAGAGGATATTTAAATTTTGTATTTAGAATTTTTCTTAGAGTTGTGAAGTTATTTCCAAGAACAGTTTTATGTGTAGATAGTCTTAGTCGTGTAAGACAAGTTTCCTTTCTCATGTGTTATGTAAGGAAACTTTCAGTTTGCATGTCATGTAAGGAAAGTTCCTTTCTCGAGTCATGTAAGGAATGTTTCTCTTAGGATGTGTTGTGTGAGGAAAGTTTCACTTATCTTGCATAATTGATGTTTCATCAAGAAGGCTATATATGTAAGATCGTTGTAGCAACTAGGATGAAATTCTTATGAGATTGGAAGATTCATGAAGTGATTTATTGAAGGAAAGTTTTCTCTTGAAGCTGAATAGAAGATTCAACATTTGTAGGTTTTTCCCCGCATTGGGGTTTCCTGGGTATATCGGTGTTATCTGTGTTTATGTGTTTGGTTTCTTTTGAATTTGCTTCCACTGTTCATTTAGTTAAATAATCCAAAGTGTTAATTGTTACAAATCAGATAGTTTATTTTATGTGATATTTGTTGAGTAATTAATCGGTTGCTGGGTTATAGAAATTAACATGGTATCAGAGCTCTAAACTTTGAATACGAAGCCCAGTTTTGTTTCACAGATTTCTTCAGATTTCAGTTTTCAACTTCTTCGAGGTCTTAGTTTGCAATGGTAACCAATGTTCGGTATGAGGATAGGCTTGAGGGTGCATCTAACTTCTTACAGTGGAAGGTTTGGATTACATCTATTCTCAAGGAGAATAGGTTGTGGATCTATGCTAGTACAAAAGTGACTCCTCTAGAAAATGATCCTATTGCCTGAGATTCACATGAAATCAAGGAGTCCAAAGCTTAGAGGATTATCCTTGATGGGGTAAAAGATCATTTGATTCCTCATCTATCCGAGAAAATCACTACCAAAGAAATGTGGGATACACTCACAAAGCTCTATTAGAGCGACTATGAGATCATAAGATGTTGCTCAAGGACAAGTTGCATAACACAAATATGTCCAAAGGTGAGAGCGTGACATCTTACTTGTCCAGATTGACAAAAAGTCAGGGATGAGATGGCTACGATTGAAGAGACGATTGCTGAAGATGAGTTGGTGCGGATAGCCTTGAATGGATTTTTGAAGCACTGGGAAGTGTTTGTCAAATGCATTATTGGTCGTGATTTCCTACCTGACTGGGAAAGGCTTTGGAATTATTTCGTCCAGGAGGAGCTTCATGAAAGTGGTCATCGAGGGGGCTAGACAAAGAAGGTTGACGATAAAGAAAATATTGCACTTGCAAGCAAGGGCAAGCAGAAATTCAGTAAAGGGAAAACTGAAGAGTCATCTTCCAAGGATGGGAAGAAGAAAGACCTAAGTAAGATAAAGTGTTTTTTCTACCATCAGATGGGTCACTATGCTAGTCAATGCTCGAATAAGAAAAACAAGGGTAAGCCGAAGAAGCAAGTTGCAACTACTGCAAAGGTGGAAGAGTTTTTAACGCAATTTGAGAATGAGTTTTCACTCATTGTTTGTCTCTCAAGTTCAATTGCCAACAATGTTTGGTATATTGATAGTGGGTCTTCTTGCCACATGATGGGAGTTAGAGAATAATTCACCAAGTTGGAGGAGAAGAAGTTGGATTTCTTCATTGAGATCAAGGACAATGTCAAGTACCATGCAACTAGTGTTGGCACAATCAAGTTTCAGAGGGAGTCCAAAAAACCTCTATTGGTGGAGGACGTGTTGTATGTTCATGGAATGCCAAAGAATTTAATCTCTGTTTCTACTTTGGAGGACACGGGTTACATCACACCGTGACCTTTGAAGAAGGCAATGTTTATATCCATCCTAAGAACTCAAAGGTAGCCAAAGTGGTTGGAGTTAGGCACGATATTTTGTTTTAGTTATAGTTTGAACCAACACATGCATTGGTGAGTAACAATAAAGGGCTTGGGGAACTATGGCATGGGAGGATAACTCATCTTCACCATGGAGCACTTAATGTACTCAAAGAAATAGTAATAGGGCTGCCTGAAATGAAGGTTGATAAGCATGAGGTGTGCAAAGGCTATGGTCTTGGGAAATATGCTAAGACCAATTTTCCAAGAAGCAATACTAGATCTAAAGGAATTTTGAATCTCATACACTCAGATGTATGTGGGCCCATGTCAATAGGATCCCTGAGTGGATATATTTTATGAAGAATAAAGACAAAGTATTAAGTAGGTTCAAAGAGTTTAAGGCTCTCGTGGAGATCCAAACAGAGAGGAAGATTAAGATACCGAGGTCTAATAATGGAGGCAAGTATACCTTGAATGCCTTCAAATATTTATGTGCTCAGGAAGCTATCAAGAAATAGTTGACAGTTTCATACAAACCTCAATAAAATGGTGCTGCTGAACGGAAAAAAAGGGCTATAATTAGAGCAGCCAAGGCCACGCTTCATGATCAAGACCTGCCTTAATTTTTATGGGCAGAAGGTTGCAATACTGCTATGTATTTGCAGAATAGGAGCCCACACAAAGTGTTGGACAAATTGACTCCAAAAGAGGCATTCACTAGGAAGAAACCCGATTTGGGGCACATTCACATCTTTGGATGCCTTGTGTATTCTCATATTCCCATGGAGAAGAGAACCAAGTTGGAACCAACTGCAGAGAAGGGTATCCTTGTTGGATACAGTGAAACATTTAAGGCCTATCGGGTTTACATTCCCGTGCTCAGGAAAAAAGTTGTTCACAAAGATGTGAAGTTTGAGGAGGAAAGGGCTCTTCAGAAGTCTGGTAGTTTGATAGAGGTTCATGAGGAGGAGTAGACACCTAAGGTCGAGGTTGCACAAAGTCCTCAGACTTCAATCATGAAAGATGGAGAGTATAGGACACAATTCGAGCAAGTTGATCAATAGTGTCACAAACCCTATTTTTCCACAATTATTAAATTAGGAAAATAATGTTTATTTTTCAAACGAAATTGAACTGAAATGAAAATAGAACTGTTAATGAAATAAGAAAGGATATCGAATGTACTAATATGATTTAAATATAATTGAATGATCAATAATAATTTTTATTGTAAATTGGGATCATCATTGCTAATGAGCGATTGAGTGCAAAGTGAATGCAGGAATAGGTGAACAATGATGAAGGCGAGAACAGGGTTCAGGTAGAGTTGTCTTAGCTCTTGTATTTCATTAGGATAGATGGAATCTCTCACACATCACATTAGGATTTATATTTGCATTTTGAAAGATGGATGATTTAAATGACCTTATTGAGTGTTTGTTCAAATTGAAATGATGAATTTGGAATGAGTAGTAGATTGATTTAAATAATTACATATGTGCATTGATTGCATGATGTGAGTGGTGTTTGAATTAAATATAAGTTACATGAGTGACTGTGACATAATATGCTTTATTGTCAAAAGAGATGAAATGTGTAAAGGATTCAAAAACAAATATTGACCCTAGGTTTTTATGTTCTTCTTGTTCAGAAATGTATAATGTATGGAAAAGCGTACTAATAAGTTTACTTTTGTAAATTGGTCAATAGTATAAAATTTATATGTATATGAGAAATCGATTTAATCATATACATGTATATCTATATAGTTATAAATATCCAATTATCGTGAAATATGATTACTTCATGAATTTTGTTATATCTGCGTAATCATTTGAGATTAAAATAAATATATATACGTATTATATATGTATATGGATCGAACATATACTTATATGAATCGGCCATATACTTGTATGAATCAACCATATACAAGGATATACATATGTAATTATGATATATAAAAACATATTTTTAAAACTATGAATATTGTTTTAATGAAAAACCAAAATATATATTTACATATATATTTAATTTGTTAAACAAAGATTAATGTTTAAATATATATATATTAATGAAAAAAAAAACATAAATTAAATAGTGGTAATGACGGGGTTAGTTTAAAGAAAAAAATATTAAAACTTAAAGAAGGTGGTCGATGGTAACATCGACCACCCCCCTAATTAAAGGGAGGGGTTGGTATTACCACCGACCACCCCTCCTCCCTTTTAAATATGCTGCAAACCATGACCACTCCTATTAAAGGATACTCCACGTGCAGATAGAATACGGTAGTAGGCGTAGTTTAGGGGTTTATTTCAGTCATAGTCAACTTTGGTTTCACATCGACCACGTTGCAAGCATAAACCATGATGGATATTACACGTGAGGTGGCATGAATTAATAAAAGACAGGGTTATCATCCCACATAAACACCTTGATCGACATGTATAAGTTAGTTTAATTTAACTTTGCATGTTTTAAGGAAATCATTTTTAGTAAAGTCGACTTAGTAAGAGATAATTATGAATTTAACAATTTTAGTGGTGTGGTGTCATGAAATAGATAATGAATAACTTTACATGGTGAACACATAGGTGTTCGAATATGATTAGGACTATTATGATCATGAGTGGTGTCACTTAGAATCAATCCACCTCTAGTAGAGATAGCTCGAAAGTAGGAAAGAGGGTAGACGACTACACTATATATAAACCATTGAGTTGGAAGAAAAGAAAAGGAGGAGGTGCAACCAAGGATTAGAGAATGGAATGAAGAAGAGAAAAGTAGTGAGATTTAGATTTGTTTACAATTGAGCCGTAAAAGATTGACCATGCTCATCTTAGATATAGAGTCGAATTTAAGAGTAAAAGTTTAGAAATAAAAGAGATAGAAAGAGTGATAGGAAGGATGGAGTTAGTAGAAGAATCGACAGATGAAGAGTGACAAAGAGTTTGTGAACCATCTTGAAAGAGAGTGGGCAAATGTGAAGAGGGAAGCAAGTCCATCACCTCAAGCCAGTAACAAGAGCATAAGGAGGTAGGATCTACCTTAATTCTTTGATCATTATGCAAGGATAGTGAGTGAGTCATGAAGTTATATACTGTTTATTAGATTGAAGTTTGATTGAGTCAAGCCATGATTAGAACAAAATTGTTTGAACTCATTTTTTGAATCTAGTCTTATAGAGAAATGTATTATGAGGTACATATGATAAAATAACTAAGAACATGCATGGAAGATGTTAAAGAGTGGGAGGAATTGCATTATAGGTTGCTTTACATATTCTCTAAAGGATGATCTAGTTTTAGACCTATGCAATATACTAATGGAAGAGTTAGAGTCGAAAAAGGAATCGTTATTAATTGTTCAAAAATTACGTTCATGTAAATAAAGATACAATAGTGAAATAATTTCTTAAAGTTAGTAAAACTCTCATAAATGAGATTACCCAATCCTCTAGAAATTAAGTAAGAGGATAGAGAGAGAAACTTTGAGATTGAACCACGAAGAAGATGAAATAATAGGATAACGACTTATAAATAATGAAATTATTTTGATATCACAAGGAAAGACTTAGACTTTCAAATTTTGCAAGAAAAATAAAGATGGTTATCGAGTGTCTCATTTGAAAAGCCTTATAGATAGGCGTTTTATGAATGCGTATCATATTAGATTGTCATTATGGTAAATTAGTGAAGTCGGTGTGTTAAGTTTTAAATAATGAAAAGTCACATATTAGTATTAAACTAAATATGATGTTTTGAGGTAAATGAACCACGACACTTGGAAAGAGAGAGAGAGAGTTTAGACGAGATAAACTTAGAATTCTAAACCATAAGAATGGAATGCATGTTAATGATTATGCTATTTAAATGTTTTAATAATTGAATAAAAGAATGTGTACTCATTTTATTCAATTTATATGTAAGATACATACATGTATTACACCTTCTTAATATTTTTAATCTTGTCTTTAAAATTGCTTGAAAGATAGAAGGAAAAGAATGTTTTCTTTTAAATGTATATTTGATTATCCATAATATATTGTTTCTTGTTAGATAGGATTGATTGTAATAAAAGATTTACTCTATCAAGTTCTATTCAAACGAAAGATTGTCTTCTTAGCATAGTATTTTATCTTGCAAGAAATAGGAAGCTAGAATTGAATGGTGAAAGATTGTCTTCTGTACGAATTTATTCTAGATTATGTGAACAAAGCTAGATAGGCTTGTGTTTGTGGAAAGTTACCTTCCAGAACGGGTGCCGAATGTGGATTATAGAGAGAATAGTTGCTTTTCCAACTATCTATTTTTGCTATGCATGGCATTATACTCGGTCGAGTAATCAAATTGAATTAACCATTGAAATAATGGAATTCTTTTATTTTATCCTCTCTACCATATCCTAGATTGATAATGAATGCTTGTTTCTTAAAAGAGTTAGAAAAATGAAAATGCTTGTATCATCTAGGCACGCACTAGATTCCATCTTGCCTTTCAAATTCTTTTGCTAAGCAATTCGTGCCGGGTCGGGTATTCTTGATTGACCAAGAATTCCAGGGAAGCGTAAACTTCAAGGTTGGGCGGAAAAAGCGCTTGAATCTTATTCTCATCTTCATGCTAAAGAATTGCATTGGCGATAGCTTGGGTTACAGATCAACGAACGCATCTCACCCTTTACTTCGTATTATTTTGTTATTGAGCTTACGGCAACTTGAAATGCGTAAGTATTGTATGATTGAAATACTACTTATATCATTTTATTGAATGAAGAATCGTTATCTATTATAGAAATTTTGTATTTATTACAATCTATAAGGAATGATCAATTGAAGCTATGAATGAAAAAAAAGGAATGAAATAGACTTATTAACTGATTTATGAGTTTATTTAAGAGTAAAGAGCATTTTGGTTATTATTGAAGTTAGCGTGATTTATGTTTTTACAAACAGGAGGAACAGAGTATTCCCCAGCCTCAGACTCCTATCATAGGGAGAAGGAGAAACAGGGAAGCTGAGCAAATAGTGAGATAATCCCAAGAGTATGTTGGGAATCCTAAAGATCCAGTTTGATAGAGAAAGCCTCCCGAATGATTTTCAGATTATATGGCACTCATGAGTGAACTGATTGAGGTGGATCCTTCTAGCTTTCAGGAGGCATCCAAGCATCAGGTTTGGAGGGATGCCATGGTGGAGGAGTATTTTTCTATCATGAAGAATAGTGTGTGTGAAGTAGTGCCATGACCTAAAAACAAGTCAGTGGTAGGGTCGAGATGGTTGTATAAGATCAAGCATGCTGCAGATGGTAGTGTGGAAAAGTTCATAGCAATATTTGTGGCTAATGGGTTTTCTCAGAAAGAAGGGATCGACTATGATGAGACCTTTGCTCCAGTAGCTAGGTACTCATCCATAAGGGCTATCATTTCTATAGCAACGTAGATGGGTTGGAGGATTCACTAGATGGATGTGAAGATGACCTTCCTCAATGGGGTAATTGAGCAAGATATTTACATAGAACAACCAATGGGTTTTGAAGTGCATGGGAGGGATTCTCATGTATGCAGGTTGAAGAGAGCGCTGTATGGCCTCAAGAAGGCCCCCATAGTGTGGTATGCAT